>NC_064862.1:57350989-57355989 GCF_024139225.1 Suncus etruscus | reverse complement strand
TGGTCCTAAGAAAAGGGCAGATGCCTCTAACTAAAAGATAAAAATAAAGGTTGGCAATATTTTACAAAAGCTGGGAAAATAGAAAAAATAAATCTTTTGGCCTAAAAACCCACAAAGCATCCTGCCCTAAGACTAACTACAGGCTCTGGGCACACTAATTTCTCTAATTCAAAGTCTTCCATCAAGGTCCCAGGAAAGGTTCTCCTCAATCACGATTTTCACCATCAGGTTCCAAAAATTGGAGATATTGGTGTTAGCATATATCCTATGATGAAGTCAAGATGTCCTGATGTGTCTCCTGGTTTCACCATTACGTGGCAAGGCAGGGAAATCTGCCTCCAAAGCAAGTCACTGCTGATTTCCAAGCTGTAGTCAGGTTATCATGTTAGCCCATCCTGGGGCAAATAAGTGCCAAGGCAGTTCCATTCTTTCCTAGACATTCTCCAATTTCCCTAGGCCAATCTGCCACATCAGATTTACCCCGCTTAGCTGATGTAAAGACACAAAGGTCAAGTCTACACACTGAGCCAGAAGGTGAAGATGGCCTTGGGCCTTTCCTCTGTAGGAATGTCCGGGTTAGGAGAGATTCTAATCTCTGGAATTTTTCTCCACATTGAGAGCAGAGCCTAGGCTGTAGTCAGTGGGTGTAGATCCAGGGTCCATACTGGTAGAAGGTCAATTCCTGGTGTAAGTGCAGAAAACCTTGCTGGACCCACGGTTCAGGGGTAATCAACTGATGTCCAGGCAAATAAAGCCCAAACCAAGTCACTGTGGCAAAATTTCAGGTGGAAGGCCCCCGGTAGCAAGAAATTACTAAGTTCTCATCCTTAATGGATAATAACTCCTCTTAATATTTAATATTTTCCTATTTTAATTCACCCATGCAAAAGGAATGGTGCCATAGGATACAATTGGGGCCTAAGGGAAAGATAGTAACAAACCAAACAATCCCTAACATGGTTCTATCAAAAACACAAAACTTCAAGGGTACTATCTTCTAAGAATTCCTACTAGCAAATCTAAAGAGAAGGGGGAAGCATTATGAAATACATAATAAAATATATAGTGAAATGTGCAATAAAGAATACACTTAAGAAGTATACAAAGAAGGTATACATACCCCCTAAGTCTTTTGATACAGTCTGAGAAGATAAATTCTGGATTACAAATAAATTCCGGATCATAAATTCTAGATCACATGACCTCAGTCAGCAACGCAGTCTTGTGGAATCTAAAAAAAATGCCTCATACTAATCACAGATCAGGAAATGTTCTAGAGCCAAGGATCTCTCAAAAGATGAAACCAGTTGTGAGCAGCAGTCTATGTTGGTAAAATGAAGTGGTAGAAATTGACCACCGAGAACACATCAGCAACAGCGCTGTGTCTGCCTTCTTCTTTGAGGATGACTCACAGTTCAATAACTCTAGTGACTCCAATAGCAGCAGCAGCCGGAGCAATGACATAGAGCAGGAGATCTTCATGCAGGACGAGCCACTGGAGAGGACCATGAGCAGTTCATATGCCAATGGTGCTGCTTGAGCCCTCACTCCATGCAGTGGGCAGTTAGCAGTAGTGGTGTTATTTTCTTTTTTGATAGATACAGGAACCAGGCTGGAGGTGAGTATTCCCAACAGCAGCATGTATGAAAGAGGTTAATGAGAAGTTAATAACTAAAGGCAAAAAGCTAACTAGGGAAATTAATAAATCAGTTTTGGGGCTGGAGAGATACCATGGAGGTAGGGTGTTTGCTTTGCATGCAGAAGGACAGTGGTTTGAATCCTGGCATCCCGTATGGTCCCTCGAGCCTGACAGGAGTAATTTCTGAGTGTAGAGCCAGAAGTAACCCCTGAGCACTACCGGATGTGACCCAAAATCCAAAAATAAATAAATCAGAGTTTGGAGAATAAAAGAAAACAATAAGAAATAGAAAGCTAAATAAATACATTAGAGGGAAAGGACTTTACATTACATTAGGCATTACATATAGACAGATATTAAACACAGAGGTAGCCACCACACTCACATCCATACACACGAATAGATGAACAAAAGAATCAATCAAAGGTTGCACCTGGAACATTAACGCAGGTGAAATGGGTCAAAGCGCTTCTAAATATAAAGCTGGCATGTCAGGTGTAAAAATTTTCTAGTTCCTTGGAGTAATCGACATTGATGGAGGGGAACTTTGCTGAAAAAAGCTTCATGGTTCAGAATGTGCATAGAACATTCTGAAAACAATCATAATATTCAAGGCTAGAATACTAAGTTATATGGTAATGAGCACTGTAAAAAGAGTCATTTAGATGCCTTATTCAAGGATCTCTGTAAAGAGAGACATTAGATCATCCAAGCAGGTATAATCACATGAAAAATGAATGATTTAAAATATTTGTTAAGCATGTATTTGGAATAAAAAGGACCTCATCAATGGAATAAACTTTAGTCAAAATATAAACCCTAAACATACAATCAATTAATATTTGATTAAGGGGCAAGAAACACAAAATGGACAAGGAAAGTCTCTTCAACAAGTGGTGTTGGGACAACTGGTCAGCCACATTCAGAAAAGTGAACTAAGACCTCTATCTAACAACATGAATAAAGCCATGGGGGGCTATTCCTGATAGTACTTGAATATATGGAACATAGGAGATCATGTATAACACATGTCCTGCATGCACACTTTTCAGATATATTCTTATCCAAGTCTTTATCTTTTAAAATCATAAAATGTTCTATTATTTTAAAAACCGAAGTTTAAAAGTGTGATTCACCAACAATAAGAACAATTAGTTCAATAAAAATAAAATAAAATATTTTAAGATATCATCATAATTTGAGCACTGTATTAGGAGCCAATGGAAAATATTACTGTAATGTGAAACTAGGGCTGATTGCTGGTAAGAGCTCCCAGACCTCCTAACACTGCATGGAAACCACCACTACCACCACCCAAACCAAGAAATAAAGCCTCATTCTGCAGGGCCAAGAATGAAGAGGTTAGCTGTAAAAGAACTAGCAGCTCCGGTGTCCAATGTGGGATCAATGTCGACCCACTCCCCCATCACAATCACTCTTGGACTTGAATATTTCCAGGATTAATGCCCGGGCTCAAATCCACACCCACTATGGAAAGAGGAGCCAGAACAACCATCTCCAGGGAAAGAAGCAGTCTCAGCAGCACTTATTTTTCTCTTTCAGACACACCAAAGAGTCAGCATCTGGAAGGAGGAACATTGATTCCCTTTCAGACTCACCCAAGGACAGGAGCCTGCAGGAACATTCAGGGGTCCTCTCAATGCAGCCTGCAACCCTGGTGGTAATCACATGGGAGGGCAGTTGGGGTTCCTTAGGTTTTAATGTAAAGAGGGCATAAGATGTTCCTGCAGCACATAATAATCACCAGCATCTCTCTCCAAAGTATATCTGGAAAAGCGTTTTCCAACTCTTTATTCCTTAATTAACATCACAATTCCCATCCACATCTGTGCATGGAGTGCCTGTTATGTTTTCTTGTGCTTCAGAAGGGTTTCCATCCAAATGCCTTCCCGGGATAAGAACTTCCCAGTCTCTGTGGCCACATCTTTCAAACTGTCCATCTTTCCAGGCACTGAAAGGGGAGATGTTCTGGAAGGAATTTCATTGCAGGATTTGTTGGTCTGGCTTCATGCTGAAGGTTTTATTTTCACTTTTAAGATAATTAGGGTAGGATAGAGAACTCACTGTGGAGGTTGGAGGGGTTGTAAGTATACTTTGCATGCACAGAACCCAGAATTGATCCCTAGCACTGCATTATCCACTGAGCTCTGCCGGCCAGAGCCCCTGAGTACTCAGGGCCGGACTAGCCCCTGAGCACTGGTGGGTGGGTACAAACACTGAACGGTGAAAAAGGATTCATCATCCTTGATGAAGGAAAATAGAGAGTCTGGAAAAATGGATGTGCAAAGGCAGTCTGGAAAGTAATGATGCTGGTGAGTGACTTATGCAAAGTTGGGGAAGAAAGAAGAAGGGAATCTGCTGCAGTCTCTCTCTCCATCTCTGGCCACCCCAGGAAGGGCTGAAGAGACCAAAGACTGTTGGCATTGCTCCGGCAAGGAGAGAAAAGTCAGGCCTAGACTTTGCCCAGGCCTTTCAGGACTATTGCCTTCCCTCACAGAAAAGAATTTCAAGGGAAGACTATCAGTGAAGCAGTACCTTGAGGTTCTGAGGTTGGAGAGGGAGAGGATAAGAAAGGGGGAGTAACATGCTCAAGAGAGAGCCCTGGGACACAACCCAGCATGAAAGTAAGAAAGTAACATCTCAAAAAGGACCATCCTGGTTTCATGTACTAGGGCACCATGCACCCAAGCATCACATGTGGGTGGACACATGGGCCCAGGAACATACGTGCACCCCTCCTTTGTTCCAAGTTACTTTCTATTACGTTTTTCCCAATCTGCCCCCACCTGGGGTTTTTGTTAATAGGGTGGAGACCAAGAGGAAGGGTTCAGACCAATTAATGATCTTGTTTCATGGCATTCCTTCATTCTCCCTCATGGAGAAGGTCCAGTCTTCTTGGATCTGTTCTGGCTCTAGTTAAAGATTTTAAAGACCCTTCCCTATTCATCTGCCTGCCTCAGTAGAGAATTCTATAATTGAAGACAACACGATGTTCAAATGACTGTAAACACTATATAGGCATTTCTCCAAAGATGGGCAAATAGGCAATAATGAGCACATCGAATGGTGTTCATCATCCACGGTCATCCAGAAAGTACAAAACATAATGAATATCGCTTCACACTTATTACATGGCTAGATTTATTTAACAAGTATGGGTGAGATTATGGAATCATTGGAAACCTCATGGTAGAAAATGTCAAGTATTCTGATAGAAATTAAAAATAAAGGAGAGGGCAGAGAGATAGCAGTGGGTAGGACATTTGCTTTACACACAGCCAACCCTACTTCAATCAGCACCCCTTATGGTTCCAAGCCAGGAGCAATTTCTGAGTGCATA